>NW_020884873.1:30443494-30473508 GCF_003945725.1 Corapipo altera
AGAATAAGAATAAGAATAAGAATAAGAATAAGAATAAGAATAAGAATAAGAATAAGGAAAAAAAGCCTAAAAATTCAACACCTGGGCCTGGGTTGTTAACCAGAACCTCCCAGGAAGTTAATACACACAAGGGGATGGTTTCTGAGAGGTCAAAGGAGCACAGAGACCTCAGTGCAGCCACAGTCCCCTCCTCAGACGTTGCAGTGCAGTGAGCTTCTGAAGGGTGGCAGAGGAAAGCAGAGCTGCAGTAAACTGAAGGAGTGTAGGAAGGGAGAATAAACTCATGAAACAACTTGAAACTTGAGGGCTCTGAGGTTTTGCCACAACCAGGTAGTTTGTGGTAGGACTACTGAAGCAGAACTGGAGCCTGCAGAATCAATTGCACAAGTTCCAAAGTCACCTTTAAACCAGTTTTCAATTTCCCTTTCCTCTTAGCTTCCAGACTGGCTGGACACCAGGTACCCACTAAAGTTGTTCTATCGCTCCCTTTTGCATCTGGACAGAGGAGAGACCCTATAGTGAGGGGTTCATGAGTTAAGATAAGGACTGGGAGAGATCACTCACCAATTACTGTCACAGCAAAACAGACTTGAAGTTGGGATATTAATTAAATTTATTACTAATGGAATCAGAGTAGAATAAGGAGAAGTAAAAAAACATCACCCTTCACCCCTCCCTCTTCCCCCAGTGGCTCAGGGACATGTGGAATGGGGGCTGTGGCCAGTTCATCACAGGTTGTTTCTGCCACTGCTCAGAGACAAGAGTCCTTCCCCTGCTACAGTGTGGGGTCCGTCCCGGGGGACACAGTTCTCCATGAACTTCTCCATTGTGAGTCCATCCCACAGGCAACAGTCCTTCACAATCTGCTGCAATGTGGGTCACTTTTCCATGGGGTGAAGTCCTTCAGGCCCAGGCTTCTCCAGCATGGGCCCCCACAGGTCACAAGTCCTACCTGGAAACCTGCTCCAGAGTGAGCTCCTCTCTCCATGGGTCTGTAGGTCTGTGCCAGGACTCTGCTCCAGCATGGGCCTCCCACAGAATCACAGCCTCCTTCAGGCATCCACCTGCTCCAGCATGGGTCTCATCCAGGGCTGCAGGTGGGTCTCTACACCCCGATGGTTCTCCATCGGCTGTGGGGGCACAGCTGCTCCACCACAGTCCACACCACGGGCTGCAGGGGCCTCAGCTCCGGCACCTGGAGCACCTCTTCCCCCTTCTTCTCCACTGACCTTGGTGTCTGCATTGTTGTTCATGTGTTCTCATCGGCTGCAAATTTCCTCTGCCCAGTAACTTTCTCTCCCTTGTTAAATATGTTATCACAGATGCGTTACTATTGTTTCTGATTCGCTTGGCCTTCCTTGGCCGTGGCCAGAGGCTGGTCTGTCCTGGAGCTGTCTGGCATTGGCTCTACCAGATATGGGGGAAACTTCCAGCAGCTTGTCACAGAAGCCACCCCTGTAGCCTAGCTGCACAAACCCAATACACAGACTCAGATAGGGGGACAAGAGTGGTGATTTTCACTTCCACGTGCTCATCTGTGACAGCATGAATCCATGCTCCTCTTAACTATGGTCTGCAGGTGAGCTGTACTGCATAAAGCCTACTGGAAAATCTACTACTACATTTTCATATGTGATCAGATTTTTTTTTAGCAGATTTTGTCAAACACTTCCAGTGCAACCCCATGAATCCCAGATTACCACCAATGCCTTTGATTCATGCAGGCACCAGCTGAAACAAATAAACAGGATTTGGATTCTATTATAAAAATGACAGCTTATCCTTTCAGTGAGGTATGCTGAAATAAGTAGCTTTTAATCTTAATAGTCAGGAGCTCTTCCATGTAATATTTATAAAGGATGTTGTTTAGGCTACCCTGTACTCCCAGATGAGAGGTGCTTGAAAAAAAATTAAAAAGTAATTATGTGCATTGTCACCAGGCATTTGAGAATATATTATGTGATACAACAGGAACAAAATGTGATTTAACCCTATAATATCTGGTCTTTTTTCCCTGCATGAATAATACCTTTGCAATAAGAAGAAAATTTGAGATGGGAGATAAATTTAAGGATAAATGAAAAATGTTGGCAATTAGGTATGTTCTATGAAACAACATAAAATTTTCAGTGCTAATATCTTCCCAAATGCATAATTTTAATAATGATGAAAGCTTTTATTAGTAGTATTTTTAAATGTTATTTTTAAAAAGTATTTTGAAATACTATTTCCAGGTGTTTCAAAATGCTTCTTGCCCCCTGGCAATATTAATTGGATCCTTCCATGTGAAGGTGTGTAACTTCTACCTGGCCCAAATCTGTCTCATGTAGTGCTGTGAAAAATCAAAGGAGGCCAGAAGTAGTGGTGCCAGTGGGCAACTCAGCCCCACACAGTCTGTTGCTTGCTCCCCTCCAGTGAGGTGGGGAGAAAAATCACAAGAGAAAAACTGAGAAAACTCATAGAAAAGCAAAAGCTGCACATGCAAGCAAAGGAAAATAAAAATTCATTCTCTACTTCCCATGGGCAGGCAGGTGTTCAGTTGTCTCCAGAACAGCAGAGCTCCATCAGCTGTATTAGTTACTTGGGAAGGCAGATGGAACTCTTATTGCTACGCATGGTATTGTAAGCTGTGGTATATCCTGTAGGTCAGTTGGTTTCAACTGTCCTAGCTGTGTTCCTCCCATCTTCTTCTATCCCAGCCTGCTGGATGGCAGGGCAGCAGGAGAAGCAGAAAAGTTCTTCACCTGTGTAAACACTTTCCAGCAACAACTGTGTTATCAACACTGTTTTGGTCACATATGCAGAACAGTACCAAGAAGCTACCACAAAGAAAAATAACTCTATCCTGGCCAAACCCTGGACAATGTGGCAATATATATTAAAGTTATTAATATTTACTACTATTGCAACTTCAGACTGCCCCAGACAAAACCGCCCAGTGTCACAAGTCAGGAATAACTACAGCTGTGACTCTTCGTAGCCTCTTTTGAATGTATGTCCTTCAAGACACGTTTTTTGTGTTTGCTTGTGTGTATTTCTATGGTTCTCTGAGTCTCTCTGTTCTCAGGATTGTCTGGATGTGGCAGCTTCATGACAAACCTGAGAATATCAAAAACCATAATGGATATTACCACTTTAGCCCATGACCAGCTGGTGGCTTCATGCTGCCCAGCTGATCCAAAGAGGCTCAGGAATCTCCCCATGGGTTCTCCCCATGTGCTGCATGGCAGCATATGAAAGAGTAGCATCATGCAATGCTCACTGCAGAAGTGGAGAACGGATTGGGAACTACATTTTCTGTCCTGTGTTTTGACCGGAATCAAACCAAGTTTCAGAGAAACAAAGCAACATTAAACAGATTGAGATGAAAAGGAATGAACTGTTCCTGTAGACACAGCTTGAAAATACGTCAGACTGTGCTATGATCAGATTCTCCCTTTCTGTCAAAACAAGAGTGCTATTTAGCGGGCAGTTCATTTGGAGATCAGGCTAATTATTGGACAAACATTGCGGTGGAAAATAAATTTATCCCAGCAAAACACAGGCTAGGTAACTGCTTGTAGAATCGGAAACAAAGAAAAGAGAGAAAAGAAGGGGAAAAAAACCCCAACCAACCGACGAAAAAACAAACAACAAAAAAAGAAAAAAATCAATTTCCCTCAAACCCCAACAACAGCAAAAAGAAACAGAAATAAGAAATAAAACAAAAAAGAAGAAAAAAGAGAGGAAGAAAAAGTAAATGAAGTGCCTGTCACTTCTGAGCTGAGATGATAGCTTTGTTCTCCAGGTTCCCTTCAGGATCCTTTTCCAAGGCATCACTCAGATATTTGGTTGGAGAGACCTTCCAGCAAGAATTTCAGTGTCACAGCATCACAACTGAGAGCTGATTGTTTCTTTTGATTAAAATCCTTATTTATACTACTGCTCAATACATAACTGAGGGTACAGATGGGTAGCTGCCAGTACCCTAGTGCTCTCTGTTACTGATACTCAATTTGGAGAGAGCATTGCATCCCAGAATCAAGTTATTTCATTCCTCTCGTCTTATCTCAATCAGAAAAGTTATTCTTTGGTTATATGTGCCAGTTGCAACACAGAGAAAAGAGTGTCAAATTTGTTTTCACGATCATGCAGCCTGGTTCTGACTAATGCATAGTTTCTAATGTGGACGCACAAAGGGTATTTCTTTCATTAAACTCCATACATCCATCATGCTGGCTAAACCACTCTATTCTTTGCAGCTCAGACAGTTCCTTTAGCTTGTTATAGAATTTCAGTAATCACATATTTTGCAACACAAGTAATATCTAACCACATCATTAATACCCCAGTAATCAGCTTGTGCACTGAATTTACAGACAACAACTGTGATTTATAGTTAAATGGACTGGAGAGTGGGAGGACTTAGATTTTATACCATTGGTTTAAAGGGTATTTAAACAACCTTCATATATTAATCCTAAAAAATGACGAAGGTAGCAAAATATTTCAAGTACTCCAAAAGCACAAGTACGTGATGAAAGGAATCTCATCACGTGAAATCACAATTGTTCTTGAGTGGACTTGTTTACAAGAGAATAGCAGCTACCATTGTCCATATGTACCTTTTCCCCTTCAGCATCGTTTCCATGTTCTCGGTTTTTTAAATAAAAAATGAATTCATGAGTATAATCTGGTTAAGAGATATGGTTGACTTTGAGTGGGTTCCAATTCTGTCTGACTACTGGGAATCTAGGATTTCGTAGTCCCTTGCAGATCAGTTTATACAGCATTAGAGGACTAACTTGTTTGATTGATCCTTGGATTAGGTTATTTTCCTTAGCAAAGTTCCAAGCCTGTAATGATGGCTGTGAAGTTGTCTACTCTAACCTGAAGCAACATATGCATAACTCTGCATGATAATTTGTTTGTAGTTTCTTCATCTGACTGGGCATTCCCTAGTGTTATGAGAAACAGTAAGCAGATGTTCCCCATTCACCATCTCCATGCCTTTAATGATCTGATAGTCCTTTAATATATCTTTCTCTATTCTTCCAGATTCCCTCCTTTTAAAACAAAATTATCAAATTAATGGAGCTCCTCTCAGGTGCAAGCCATCCTATAGGCTGGATGGCCCTTTTTATCCTCTTCTGTGCAGTTCTTTGTTTCAGTTATAGCTCTCCTAGAACTTTTTTTAGAGATAGTTTGTCTGGAGCTGTATTCAGCTGTCACTGAAAGCCTATAATTTAATTTCAGTGTCAGTTTCTGTAACAAGCTGTCATACAATAGTTTAGCAGGTATCCATCAGAAGGGCACATCCAAATTCTAGAGACTATCCCAAAATTCTGAGACTATCCCAAAATCAACCATCATGGAAAGATTGCCATCCAAACAGTGAATTGGAAGCACAGTTCCAGACATGCCTCAAGGACAGTATCCAAATTAGGTGGCACATTAACTTTTTACTTATAGAGTCATAGGGTGAGTGTACCATCAGAAGAAGCTCCTAGGTCATCAGCAAGCTGATGGTCGTGAAACTGTTCTTTCAGTGAGGTGTAGATTTATCTATGCTGTGGAAGATTCCTGTTGGGTATGTGTTTGTCATGATTATCATGTCATAGAAGCAGGTTGTTATGTACCAAACTTCAGTAAAAAGCAGATTGAGCACCTTATTATTACCTGAGGTAAACAGCACACAGTCAGCAGCCAGTATTGTATTCCACAAATTTGGCAAAAAATACACTTCTGTTCAGCTAATAAAGCAAAGTGCTATCTAACTTTGAAAAAAAAAAAAAGACAATACTGCTTATACATTGCTACAATGCAGTGAAATTAAAAGTACTCCCATCAAGCAAATAGCAAATAACTTTTTTAAAGATAAAAATATGAAAATTTAGTAAATTGAGTGTGCAGGATCTTATAAAAAAACCCCAGGTGTACTTTAAAATAGTTCCAGTCTACTGCTAGTGGTATATAAATTACCCCAAACAAGAGAAAGGATAATAATTCATGTGAAGTGATAATCATACTGTGCTAAAAATTTGGGTTCCTGCATGTGTAATTTATGATCTCAGTGTTGTCAACTTAAGAAAAAAGATTTAGTGTAATACAAATACAGTGCACATACACACTGTATGCTAGGGTCTCTTCCAGGATGTGATTTATTTCTGTCCCCAGATAGATATATCTTAGATATATCTTAGATATATCTTACCTGTGATGATCCACAGTGTGAGGGTGTCTGCAGAAAACCAGGGTCAGGATAGTCTTACATCCAATGATGAATATGGAGAATTAGCCCACTAATAATGTCTTTCTTGACTGCTTCCATCCAGCTTCTCCGGGACAGCACAGTCTTTTGACCTGCCAGCAACATAGGTTATAGCATGTGGACTCTTCTATCTCAGGCGTTCAACCATGAACTGATAGGACTGAAGTTTTAAATTCGTCCTAGCATTTTGCTCCTTTTTTCTAAAAGAGATAAGCCAGGCAGTTCTGAGAAAGGAGACTTTTCTTTTTTTTCTTTTTTCTCTTAGGGTCTTGCAGTTAAAGTGGCATGCAGGATATGACATCTGTGTTGAGACACATTTATTCATATTTGGTAAGAAGATTAATTTCTTAATAACATTTAATCCCCAGAGGTAAAAATTAAAAAGCTATTTAGAAAACATTGCAATTTAATGCTAATGTTAGACTAAAGCAGGCCCAGGGATTTCAAAGTTTTTTATTTTTATTTGATATAAATGACAGTAGAAGTAGAATTTCTGCAAAAGCAGAAAGAGGAAGTCAATAGTTTATTTTTCTGTCACAGCATGGATGAGAAAGGTAGTAGATCCTGAAGACACCTGTAGAGGCTTTAAACCAGTGTATGATCATAACAGACTCTTTGAAACCATCCATCTTTCAAACATAAATAATCAGCAACTGAAAATCAGAGTTTAGCACTACCACCAAGATTCTACTAAACACTCCTGAAATAATTGTTTCTGTACAAGTAAAAACACCTCAAGCTGAATGACTAACCAATAACTGGAAAAAGAATGGACCATACACTCATGACAAAACATTTGAATGCTTGTAGGTCAAGGAAAGAGAGAAGTACATCAAGAGGAAATGACTGACAGGGACATGAAAAGAAGAATGGATAAAAGACAGCAGCCCATATACTGATGTTACAGTTTTCTCATCTGTGGTCTGGACAGCTAGTTCTTCATGGTCATAAAATAAAGGAAGACTTGCTTTAGGGTAGAGAAGTAGAACACAGTTCAGTTAATAAGGAAATAAGATGTTGGGTGAGGAGTAACTTCTTGACCAGAGACAGTAAGAACTCAGTTCTCCAGAAAGAGTTTTACTCTTCGAACTCTGAACCTGCTTTTATCACAGATGATGACGTGAGTCCTTTCAGAGGACAGAGTAGCTGGAGACTGCTGGGTAAGCCTAGGTTTTCAGGGCTGTTAACATAGGAGGTCTGTATGCATTGATTCTGCAGGGGAGAGGTGGACCCAAGGCTTCCCACTTGCCTGCTCACAGATCACTGTGGTCTGGCTGGTTGTCACATGAAAGGTGGGAATTCAGATTTTTGCTCCTCAGTCCCCCAGGAAAGTTGAGACACTGGTGCACAACGGTCTGTCAGCGTCTCGTAAGACCCTTCACCAACAGATTCACAAGATCGGAGAGTACCTCAACCTCCCTTGTTAGCGGGAACTCAAAAAAGCCAGGACCCCTCAGCAAGTTTTGCCAAGGTGTCATCTGCCGCCGGCAACTGCAACTGCATTTTAACAGTTTATGGAATAACACTTTTTATTAATACAAATTGTGACAAATTAATAGAGTTTGAAGGTTGTCAGTGATAGTGTCTACTGCAAAAATATGTTTAAAGCAATCTACTGATACATATATTAAGCAAGCACAAGTTCTGACATGAAGTAATAATATGCTATGGGGTAAGCACAAGCAAAAGCTCTAGTCCTAAAAGCAGCATTTACCGTGCATTGAGAGTATTTCTCACCCAAGGCATCCCTTTGTGGGGGGAGAAGATGGACTCAGCCCATAGACTGATCCCAGTAGTTTTGGTGAAGGTCTTCTCTCCCTTTCCCCTTATCCCCAACTTATTTTTGTACAGTTTTCTTTATGTTTGGGTGGAGTTTGACTGGCTCTAGTCACAAATACTTTTTATTTCTGATTGGTGTCCCTAATGGGGGCAGGGGGGTGGTGGTCGTGGTTTGGCACCTGAGGAGGGGGTTCGACATGGTTGTTGGCTTCAGCAGCAGAACATCTTGATTCTCCCTTATCAGACAAGTATTGTACGGTCTTAGTACCACAATATTCTCCCATTCTGCTGGGATTAGAATGGAGGGGGGCCACATAGTCTCCACTTTGTTTCACACTCTGTTCTGTTTCTCTGAGCAGATGTTTATTGTTGTACTGGGGAGCATGTGGACCTCAGTCCATCCAGGCAGTTGCAGTTTCTGAATCCCCTCTAGGTTTAGCTCTGTCCATCATCCCACACTGGTACTCACAAATGGGAGACTGGAAGTCACTGGCACAAAGTAGTAAGACAGTTTGCTTTTTGCTGAGCCACGTAGGGAAGACCTGCCTGAAATGGAACCTGATCAAATGGAGGTCTTTGCCTTTTGTACTTAACCACAAAGCCCTAATCTTTTGTACTTAACCATGAGATTTAATCTCAAGAGATGACTCATGATTATGATGATTTCCCATCTTGTGTGATATTGGTAAGTTTATTTTTTTAAGAGATTGACCAGAGATTTCAAATTATTTCTTCCATTTAATGATCTTTTTGTTGTTATTACTGCAAAAGAACAAACTAGAATTGCACAAGTACATTGATGAACACTTCTAACTTAATTCTGCCTAAGTTAGGGGGAAAGCTGCGAAGACTTGCCCAACAAAAAAATACACAGATAACATCTACTTTTGGGGCCAAATAAAGAACAAAGTAAATTTTAAAAGGTGAGATTAGCTCATAGGGTTACCCCCTAGGGAAAAAAAGGTGAATAAATTTACTACAAATGACAAAATAGAATTTGATGGAGAATTTATTCAAACGTAACTTTTTCTACCAGGTATCAAAGAGTTATTGCCAACGAGAGTGAAGAGGAAACCCAAAGAATTAAAATTCAAAGTCAACAATATTAAACTCTATTATTGTACACTAAACTGCCAAATTAAATAAATTGGTTTTTTTTAAAGAAGTCTTTTATGATGTGAATAGAGTGAATTCTGCCTGAATGGTGAGGCAGTTGATAGTGAAAAGCTTAATTACAATGAGCAAAATCAGTAATATGCTTAATTCAGGAAAGACAAATTCCTGTTGATGATAGCTTCTCAAATACATTTTATTTACATTTTAGAAAACATCTGTCCCTACTGACATTACAAGTTGTTATCTACAATCATCTATACCCTTCTGCTAATGAAAAACACATTCAGAATTCTGCTTAGGAGAACAATATCTCTGATATGACTTTCCTTTCATGATTTTGCCGTCTGTTTCATTAATAGATTGTTGATAATGAACTTCTCCTTTATCAAATTGCACAACAGATTACACTCCTATGTGCTTACTCTGTATGTGGAGCAACTTTTTATATTTTTTGACTCACAGGACTCATTTCCTCTTAATTTTTTTCCTCTGATATGGAAATTTGACAGCGTTTGACTTAAAATTTAATCTAAAGGGAGAAAAAACCTGAAATGGTATCCCTAGATTTATTATGCAAGTAAAGCCAAATGGAATTTAGATTTGACTTCTGGATAATGCAACAATATCTTGTTTATTACAAAGTGGTACCTAGACAAACAGCTTGGAATATCAGATGTAAGATTCAGTTGTCCTGGCATAAGGTACCTTGCGCTGAGGTCTTCATGGTTTTCAGTTGCCAGCACAGGGTTGTGAAATGTCTCTCAAAGGTCCTTCATCTATCTGACTCTGATATATCCCATTTAAATTCCAGTGGTTGTATGTAGGCAACAGGAAGCCCACCCTAACATACCTAAACATTGGTAACTCTGTCTAGGTGCCTACACATGGGCAAGTTACCATCATAGTCTGTACACCTGAGTGCAGGAATAGACACAGAAAAGAAACCAAGCCTGCAACCTTTTGGGGTGAAGGCAGCTAGAAGGTTTTATTGTCTTCAAGGGAAGAGAACTGTTCAGGTGTGGGGCCAGGGTAGAAAGAGCTGTAACACAAAATTGTTCCTGCCTTATATAATGCAAGGTAGGAAAGGCACTAGAACAAAGGGTGGAGTTAAGGCGGAGCATTCAAATAATGACCATATAAAGAGAAACATGAATATGCATGACACTGCACCAAAAATTGACCAATGAAAATACAGGATTCACATACATAAAGAATAAAGCATAATATATATAAAATCATATAATATACACCAAACCAAACGTAGAATTTACGATTTCAATCCCCAACACCTGAGTGAGCCTCAGGAGATGACTGACAGTTTAGGATGATCTGATAAAGTAGGTCTATGTTATGTAAAGGACTTCTGTAAGATCATGTGAGATTAACAATATCAGTTAGCTACACATCACTTAGCTGTTGTAAACATGTAAATATTTTTTCAACCTTTTGTCTTTCACACAGCTTCCTTCCCCAACTGCCTACATGCCTGGCGTTAACAGCTCTGCTTGTCTGAGACTGATTTCTGTAGTGATAAAGGTAATACATAAAGAAAATACCCTTTCAGGAATTAAATCACTTTAATTATAGAATGTTTTTCTGTTTAAAAAGACAAAAAAAAAAAAAAAAGAAACTCTTCTGGTTTTTTGAAACCAAATTTTTGTTTTATAAGACCAGTAGTCTCACAGCAAAGACTAGGGACATAGTAAAACTTATTCATAAGAATTTAATACCTAGTTTGTCTATTTGAAAATGAATTATCCATGGAGTCTACTCTGAAAATCCTCTGAGATTTCCAATCCCATAATGATCAGGTATAGAAATAGTGTAATTTAGTTTAAAACATTCATTTCTCTCATAATTTTTTAAAGTTTTGAGTAAGAGAGGTTTTACTGTTTTTCAGTAAGAAAAACACAGTTTGTGGTTCTTTACATAATCATTCTATATGCAAACTGATTTTGTATTGCTCCTTGCTACTAAATCCTCTTTCCCTTAATGTCACTGGAGTTTTCCTAACTTCTTCCCAAACCAATCCATCTGTTCTGTTTGCCTAGTTGCTACCAACATGAAAAGCCAGTCATATAAAAGTCTGTGGAGTCTCATCTGGTTTCAGCTTTGTTTTCTATCAGCCAAGGTACTTACATAGGGTAGTGTGCCCCATGATTCCACAAGGGTAAGTGAGATCACAGAAGCACAGAGTCACAGAATCACAGAACCACAGAATATATTGAGTTGGAAGGGAGGATCAACAAGTCCAACCCTTAGCCCTTCACAGGACCATTCCCAAGACTCACACCATATGCCTAAGAGTATTGTCCAAACATTTCTTGAACTCTGTCAGGCTTGGTGCTGCGGAGCCTGTTCCCTGTTCACCCAACCACCATCTGGGTGAAGAACCTTTTTCTAATTTCTAACCTAAACCTCCCATAACACAGCTTCAGGCCATTCCCTCAGATCTTGTCACTGATCATCAGAGAGAAGAGATCAGTGCCTGCCTCTCCTCCTCACAAGGAAGTCGTATATTGCAATGAGGTCTCCCCTCAGTCTCCTCCAGATTGGACAGACCAAGTGACCTCAGCTGCTTCTCATATGGCTTCCCCTCAAGGCCCTTCACCCTCCAGGACACAGCTGGCCCTCCTGGCTGCCAGGGCACTGCTGGCTCATATTCAACTTGCCGTCAACCAGGAACCCCAGGTTCCTTTGCATGGCACTGTTTTCTAGCATCTCATTCCACAGTCTGTACGAACATCCAGGGTTGCCCCATTCCAGATGCAGAATCTGGCACTTTCCCTTGTTGAATTTCATATGGTTGGTGACCACCCAGTCCTCTAATTTGTCAAGGTCACTCTATGGGGCCTCTCTGCCTTTGAGAGAGTCAACAGCTCCTCCCAGTTTTGTGACATCTGCAAACTTGCTTAGTATCCCTTCCAGCTCTGAATCCAAGTCATTTATGAAGATGTTGAAGAGCACAGGGCCTAAGATGGAGCCCCGTGGAACCCCACTAGTGACAGGTCACCAGTCTGATGTTACCTCATTCACTATTACCCTCAGTGAATTACCTGTGAGCCAATTGCTCACCCACCACATGATGTGTTTATCCAGCTGTGTGCTGGACATTTTGTCCAGAAGGATCCTGTGAGAGACAGTATCGAAAGTTTACTGAAATCCAAAAAGATGACATCATCTGGCTCCCCTTGATCAACTAGGTGGGTTACCTTGTCTTAAAAGGAAATCAGGTTGGATAAGCAGGACTTTCCTCTCACGAAGCTGTGCTGACTGTGACCAGTGACTGCACTGTCTTTCAGGTGTTTTTCAATACCTCCCAGAATAATCTTCTCCCCGACTTTGCCAGGCACTGAAGTGAAGCTGACAGGCCTGTAGTTTTCGGGGTCCTGCTTCTTGCCCTTCTTGAAAACTGGGGCAATGTTTGCCAGTTTCCAGTCAGCTGGGACCTCTCTGTATTCCCAAGACTGTTCAAAAATCATCGCGAGAGGTTTTGCATTGACATCAACCAGCTCTTTGAGGATTCTGAGATGAATTCCATCAGGTCTCATAGATTTGTATGGTTTTATTAATATAATGAATAAATAAGCCCACACAGACCTGGCTAGTTCAGGGTTCCAGCAACCAAATCTGTTTATTCAAATAAGACCACAGCTTGTATGTGGGTTCCAATAGTAACACATCACAACACGTGACCTTAACAACCAATCACACCACGGCACTTCATTGCATATATGATAGAATACTTGGGAAACTACATCTCCCAAGGTGCTATTCAGCACCCTTCCTGTAACATCATCCCAACAGATCTGTAGGGATCCAGCTGGAGCAACAGGTCCTGCACAGTTTCAGGGTTGACTGGGAGTTGATTATTCTTACAGGCATGGTCTTCCAGCTCAGGGCAGTGAGACCCCCTCGGTTTGTCATCCTCTGTAGGCCAGCACTGTCCTGTGACAGCATCTTCACTCTCTGTTTAGAACAGGGAAATGCTCATTAGCATAGCTCTTTGTTGCTTTGACTCTGGACCTAAGCTTTTTTAATTTCTTTTGTCTTTCCTTAGTGTTACAGGGCAATTTCCAGACCACTTACTAGGTACTGTTCTGAGTTTCAGCTAACTGAACAAGATGTTCAGAGGAAAACTAGCAGACATGAGAAATTGCTGAATGTGCTGGATATCTGTGTGAGATTACTTCACAGCGATGCAGTATTTTCTACTCCAATATTGACTAAAAAGAGTACTGAACGGAGGTTACTACATTTGGATTCTTTTTAAAATGAAAATATGGATTTCTAGTATTCTTAAATAGCTGGCTGAAGACCTCTCTGGGCCATTAATATTAATTAATTAATACAATACAACAGTAGATAAGCTTTAGAGGCCTGAAAGAAGTCAGGAGCATTATTTATTAATAGAAAAAAAAGAATGTCATAAGTGAAAAAAATAGCTTGCACTTAATAGGAAGACATGAAACAGAACCACTGAATTAGGGAGCTGGTCACACATTGTGCCTAGACTGTTAGGCACATACACTATTTATAAAGGAGAAGAAGCAAGGGCTTAGGATTCTGCAAAGAGGAAATGGTGTTGAAAAGAAGGGTCCCTAGAGAAAAATGGTCTGGGAGAAAAAGAAACCTAGAAAGGAGGTGCTGAAGATCCTGGAAATGGGGAAAGATCCCAAGATGGGACAGCTACAGGGAGACAAATGCTGGGGAGTGCCCAGGGACCTTGACCAATAATTCCTGGTAGAGGTAAGTGTGAGCAGCAGCACAGTGGGAACCAGAATGATTTTTCTGCCTGACCTTCCCAAACCAGCAGCAATCTCCCTGATGGGAAAGGAAGTCGATACTTAGGAAAATGCTGTGGGATCAAGTGAGTGCAGTGTATATGTAAAATAATCAAGTAGGTCAACAGCTCTAATCTCAGAGGTTCTTAAATGCACTCCAATATCCAGAACCACTGTGGGTTGTCATTTATTCTATTCTGCCAGTAATAATGACCTAGGATGTTATAAATCTATTCCCTTGGTAACTTCCCCAGGAAAAAAATATAAAATGACCTATAAATTCTTAAACTATGATAGGACCATAATACGATCAATTTATATTAAAACACGTTATTGAAAATAGATTTTGTTAAAGCAATTTGATATCTATTGATAAAAGTATTAGTGTCAATGTAATATAACCCTAATTGGTTTTGACTTTACGTTGGCTAACATTTCGACTAAAAAAAAAAAAGTGACACAATCAACATGACATACTTTTAATGCATTATTGCCTGGCTGACAGATAGCTCTCCAAATGCCATTGGCAATGAAGATTCATCATCACATGTGTGTGTCTCTAGTGGAGCTTTGTGGAAATCAGCTCTTATTTTCTGCTGCTAACCATTTTTCTTTCATCTGTATCCTGGAAGAAAATAATTTAAAATATTAGTTTGTGTAGGTGAATGACAAAACTCTTGGAGGAGTGATAAATATTAAAGTGGACAGGTGTTCTGTAGCCTTTGAAAGAGGAGTACAAGAAAAAAATCATGAAAGGATAATAATATACCAGTAGAATGGTTAGGGGGCAGCAATGGACATATATACATCTCATGCTTCTGTTGTAGTTGGTGGAGAGAAATTGTCACTTCTAAATTGTTACTTATCCTAGAGTAGAAATAAAATAAGTCAACAGTACAGATGTTATAGATACCTGGTTTTCTTCCTTAATCATAAATGGAGCCAAAATCAGTTAACTTAGATGTAGGTATTTGTCCTGTAAAGATTTGCAGTTATGTGTAATAAACCAGTCTGGTTGCTGCCATGTCAAAAATGTGTGTGTTTTTTCAATGACTGTATAGTTGGAAATATCCAGGAAGGTGGGACTCTCTGAGTAGAAGTAGTTATATATTTCCCGGCAAACTCTTGGGAATATAGATATTAACTGAGAGTTTTTGAGTGACTCCTGTCAGCTACCACAGTTGTTTTGTATACAAGTTCCAGATTCAGAAAAGATCAATCAAAAACTTCTGGGATAACAAAACTATCTTCTTTGTGGTGAAGTGCTCCTGAGAAACTGTGTGTAAATTCTATTTCTAAAATCAAAGGACAAGATATAATAACCTAAAAATCTTTGTAAGACTGCCCTATTTTGACCATTATTTTTTTTCTTGCATTATATATTTTTCTCTTTGCTAAAAACAAGTTTTATTTTCTGTCATTCCACAAATAAAAGTGGGACAACCAAGAAGCTCTTACCTTTCACAAACATTTCTTCCTCTGTATTTCCAGTGTCCCTTGTTCTGAAGAATATTATTCTATATTCAGGCCTAGGCTATTCAGTGATCCACACATGTGGGATTTCCACCAAACTCAGTATTGTTTTTGCTGTTTTTGTAAGGAGTTTGAAACAGAATTCAAGACTAAACAGGCAGAGTTTAATCAAAACATTAAAATGCCTGCTCTTCAACCTTTTTTCATTGATCTTATGTCCTTCTTACATACCAGGTCTATATCTAGGCCATGGTATATTAAGAAAGATGGTGCTTGAATTCTGATGAGAGCTACAGAACTAGTGCTTTGAACTAGTGCAAGGACTTCGAGATGAAGCTCATTAATACAACACAGACTATAGACAGTTGAGGAATATATTTGCAATCCCATCCAGCTCAGATACATATCAGATCATTGTCCTCTATATGTGTATTCTTATCTGCAAATTGTAATCTCCTTCTGAGGAAGAGGCATCTTGACTCCTGTGAAAGCTATTTCCAGTAAAGTCTTCCTCAACCTGGGTCTATCTTCTGTGATTAAAAGTAAAGGAATGTCCTATTAATGGTGCAGATGCTCTTCTGCTATCCTAATTATTCTCTTAGTCGTTAATGAAGATAGGAGAAACAATTCCAGAGGTCAGGTAGCACTGGAGAAACATGCAGATTCTGCTCTGTGTTTGTACTTTTTGTTTTCATTAAATATTTCAGATGTAGCTCTGCAAAACAATAAACACATAGGAGGAGAACAACCTGAAGTATATATGAGAATCTGAAAATAACACTGCCAAAATAATATTGAAAGGAGGTATATAAAAAAAATATGCCATTGAAACAAATGTAATGGTACTTCTGTTACATTTTTATCCAATCTTTCTTATATTTTATTTGAAAAGTGGTGTTTATGTACCAGGAAATTAAAGACACGTGTGTTTGTTATGCCTGTACAGGGCACTTAAGTTATCACAGCTCAAAAAAAAAAAAAAAAAAAAGGCATAAAAGGAGGTTTGTTCTCATTTAAAGCAATCCACAGGAATACAATGTCTCTATGCTGGCTGCCAGTTGCCCAGCAAGCCATTCTATTATCCTGCTCCCTCAACAGAACTGTGGGAGAAAAATAAAATGAAAAGCCAGGGGGGTCTCAAGATAAGGATGGGGAGATTACTCATAAGTAGCATCATGGACAAAGCAGACTCGATTTGGGAAAAATCAGTTTAATATATCAACAATTAATCAGAGTAGAATAATAAGAAAAAAATCTAAAAACTCCCACCTTTTCTGCACTCCTCCCTACTTCCCTGGTTCTACTTCATTCCCAAGAGGCACAGGAGAAGAGGGAATGAGGCTGCAGTCAGTTCTTTTTTTTGTCTGCTGCTTCCTCCTCATGCTCTTCACTGTGGTGTCTCTCCTATGGGACACAGTCCTTCATGAACTTCTCCAACATAGGTCTTTCCTGAGGCTTGCAGTTCTTCAAAACTGCTTCAGCATAGGTCCTTTCCATGAGGTATAGCCCTTCTGGGAGCAGACTGCTCCAGTGTGGGTTCCCTATGGGGCCCCAAGTCCTGCTCTGGCATTGGGTCTCCATTGGCTGCAGCTTCCTTCAGTTCACATCCACATGCTCCAGTGTGGAGCCCTCCATGGGTTGCAGTGGGGAGTTCTAGAAGCAACTGCTGTCCCAACCAGGCAGAAGAGGGCAGCTCTTTCTGTGGTGCTGTGGGTCTGTGCTTGACTCCATACCCACCTTTCATCAACAAATGCTGGGCTCCTCTGCAGGGGCTTTACAACAGCTTACAGTGCACAGCAGGGCACAGAAGTTTGTGTTCATGTCACCTACATGTCCCTGTGCACTGCACCCACCTTAAAGGGAAAGTTGTACCCCTGATGTTTGGTATATGAACTGGGTGGGCACTAAAATGATCTGAAAATCAAGTGAGCTTGAGGGTGGGTTGTCCTCACGTGTGGTTGTGCAGCGTGGACCCGCTTCACTAGAGCAAATGATGTATGCTGGCGGGGCATGGGGTAGGATGACACCCTGCCTGAAATTGCTCCTGGAGAATAGCCATAGCTCCCCAATAGAAGGAAAATTTGGAAAGACAAAGACTCCTGAAAAAATTCTAGAGGTTTTCACAGCATAGAATTGAGATGACTTCTGATAAATGGGTTTTATTTTGTGGCTTCACATTGAAAGTCAAAACATTTCACAGGCTGATATGAAGTCGTATGTTGCTCCTTTTCTCTGATCAGCTCAGTCTTAATTGTTTATTTTTAACCTTTTCTCTCTTTATAAAGAGGCATTACTAATGCATTTGTAAACTCTACATGTTAGGTCTCTCCAGTGATCAAGACATCTAATACAGTTCTCTTAAGCAATCTTTGGATTGTTCTTAATGGGAGGTCCTGAGGTAAAGAAAGGATAATGCTGGAGGGTATTTTAAAAAGGGAACTCTTTGGCCTAGGACTTGGATTAGATGCTGTACTAAGGCAGGTGCCTTTGTTCAATACCCGGAAAACAAAGTTATTGTCTTTAGCTGACAGTAATTGTACAAAAATGTATTTACAAGTGAATGAATATTTACAGTGATGTCAATTTAACAGCAACACTTGTTTTTCTCTGAAGCAATTAAAATATCTCACCTTACTCTGGGTCATCTCTTTGTCCCAGTAAATGAATAATTACTCCAGACCGTTTCTTAAGAAAGCACAAAAAAAAAGAGAAAAGGATATTATTGAACAAATGCCAAAAATTTAGAAATGCAGCTAACTCTTAACACTTTTGAAAGCATTAAAAGGTCAAACCTGATTTAGTACCACATTGCTTCATTTCACAAGGGTTTATATTAATTCATTTACAGATAGGACAGGAATAGAACATAACAATTGCTGGTATCAAAAGTAAAGTGCATTCCTCAGGGAGGGCCAGATGGTATGAAATGTAAAGGCCAGTTAACACTTATTCTGTGTCTGAGCTTTCCCACACATCAGAGCTAAACACTTGCAGTAGGTGATCTTTGCAGTGGAAGGAATTTCAAGAATGTTTTGAAGGAAGTATCAAGGTGTTTAATTAAGAACATGGAATATCCTTGACCTTCAAGCTATTTTGTAGATCTTCAGTTTCTCTTCAATTTTTGTAAATCTGTGGGACTTCCCTTACTAAAGTCACAAACTAGACTCTTAGGGGGGATGAAGAGCCCTGTGAGGCTTCTCACTCTGTTCTACTGATTCTTTTGCAAATGCGTTGTTCATTGTTCTATTCCTTTTGGAGCTATTTTGTTACCAGCCCCAAGTATGTTTTCCAGAGTTTAGAATACTGACTTCCACTATCCCCTCCCATTTAGTGTCCCTTATTTATCTGAAATAAAAGACTTATAATGGGTTTGTAACACTATTTAATATTTACGGTATTTATTCTTTTCGTTACCATTGTTCCTGTTGTTGCAGGCTGATTAACAATTTCTAAAGAAACACTTTCCCTGTAGAACTCTCAGCTCAATGTTTTTTTTCCTTGGTGGGAAACAATCAGTTTCGGAATAATTGCTCTACTGGGAACAACACAGAAGTCAAACAAGTCTTTTACGTTTCCTGGTCTGAGATTAATGTTTGGGTTTAGATCAATATCAATATTTATATCTTCTTGAGTGAACATCATTATACTGAAGGAAGTAAGCAGAGTGCACTGTGGGAGAAGTAGGCTGGTTGGCTGATTTACTGGGAGCACTCTTCATCTAAAGCATTACTTTCTATATGACATTCCTGTAGCTTGAGTTAGGAAGGAGATTTCAACGCACCCCAAAATGGTGTAGAAAGTGTTGGTAATGAAAACTTTTCTTTTTGAACAATATCACAACTAAATGCTTAGACACAACGAAGTAAATTTTAGCATATTTTAAATCATATTTTTTACTTTTTGTCTTTCTTTCTGGACAAAAAAAAACCAAAAAGAAAAAGTCTTGATGTCAGATCTCTTGAGAGCAAGTTTTTCATTTTCAATAGAATCCTGGGCCATGCCTGGATGTATAACAAAGGATTGTGTCTTTCCTGAGGATCTCACAGACTGAAAGCAGACAGGTTTGTGGAGAGAGACCTGAGAAGAAATGATGAGGTGAGTCTCCATGTTAATATAAATTTTACCTTTCCTTTGTATATGTGAATAGAATAAGTAAAAAGAAGCAAATGGATTTATGGCTTAGAATTTGTAAAGTTGTTACATCTTTTGTATTCAGGACAGTAATATAAATTACATGATTTGTTCAGTGTGGTTATAAGAATCAGTACATTTTTTGTGAGAGGCCGATTAAACTGGATAGTTTCATTGGCCCTCAGCAATGGCTGTAGTGAACAATAATAGAGTGGGCCCAGTTTGCTGCAGTTGGCCTTGGTCTTTTTTTTTTTTAAATTCACTTTGTGACAAATGGTTTTGCATGAAAAGCTTGCCTTGTTTGGGTTGATTGGTGTCCAGACTGAGTACATTAGGAAGTGATGATACTTATCTGTGTGGTTCACATGCTAATTAAGTTGACTTTACTAAAGCATACAAATGTCTCCCATTATTTTCTTTTCTCTTCCCTTGTGTCAATACATTTCTATAATAAATCAGAAAATCTTTATTCAGCAGGTAGATAGTATTTGAGAAGTGCAAAAGATGTATCCATTTTGATATTTTTTACTTTTCTAAGAGCCTAGCTTGCAAAGACAGAAAAGTATTAGGAAAGAAAAGCTTTCCTATGCCAGTTTCTTTGCTTTGTACATCATGAAAAGAAAAGATAAACTGATGGGTTGCTTATTCATAAATTGAAAAGGTAGATTTATATGACAGCTTAAATGAGGTCTGGCAAAATCCACTTTTAAGCTCAGGTTTGTATTTTGTGAAAGCTGTTTGACTAATCAAATAGGGGTGGCTGTATAATGAATAATTCATGGCTGTAGTGCCTATGAAGAAGCAGGCTGTAGTGCAGCAGAAAAACACAGACACCACAATTAGCTGCTGGCATTGGCTGGTTGATGATGTCACCCGTTGCTCTGATGTGTAATTATATCATGACCCGTTGGTGAAGTTGTTGGTATGTAATGTTTCCCCTCTCTGGTGGCACATGCACTTTTACACATACAAAGGGGAGGCGTTGGCCGTTCCATTCATTCATTCATCGCAGACCCTAACCCCTGGCTGCACCTCCCTTTGCCTCTCAGCTCGTTTTGTCATCCTACATTCTCTTTTTCATCTTTCACTGACCATGATCTTCCTACCAACCTGCTGCAAACACCATCAAGAAATTTGTCATTGTTGCAAATTATGAGTATGGGGCCCACAGGGAAGATCAGGGCTCTGCTAGGCACAGTTCCTCCTCAAATGTCCCATGAACAAAACAGTGTTGTACCTTCGAGTCACCTGTCCTGAATGGTACTGAGGTGACAGGGCATAACAGGGGCAGTCTGGACGCCTTGTTACTCAAGGGACAACCTTCTGGGACTGTGGTTCTCTGAGAGACTCTGGCAGCTGTGGCACACACATCAGAGCTAGTCAATATTTTTTTTTAACTGCTGTTTACTTAAAGATACAAAACTTTATCCCTGAAACACTAGCTGTTAGGAGAAAGGTATTGGTAGTCTGGCAGAGTGAGAAAAAAATTTCTCATCAGAGCTGGGAGTTGCATCCTTCAACGCTGCATCATTCATCAGAGATCCAGCAGATATAGATCAAGTAACTGAAGAAAATGCAGTAGAAATTAGAACAAACAGCATATTTTTTTGGGAATTGGATAATCTAGACCTTTTGTCATTGAAACCAAAACCAAGAAAATACCACCCCTCCCGAACAAAAAAAAACCAAAACCAAACCACCAAATAATGTAACTCGTCCAAAAAAACTCCTAAGAAACAAACACAAAACCAAAAGAAAGTCCTTTTTTTATTATTATTTTTATTTTTTTCCCCTTCATGCTGTGCATGTGACACAGAAAAATTGCTCCTGTCCCATTCTGGAAGACCACATTACACCAGTGACTGATTGCTCTGTCCACTGCCTCCTGTCTTGCAGTACATTTCCATCATCACAAAGATGTCCTTTGAGGATGCTGGTCAACACCTCTGAGCTGTCAGGAAGTTAAGGTATATTTGGTCACTGTGAGAGTCCTTGTTTTCTCCAGTAGTGGTAAAATAGACAGGGCACTGGTCTATGGGGTCCAAAAGACGGACTGCTCTATCTTTATCCAGGATTAAAGAAAGCTCAGAAGTAGTCATGCACCCTAACACAAAGCTAAAAATTTCGAAAAGTTGTTTTTGTAAATAAAGATGCATAAAAATAGTGACAAAAATTATTTTCATTTCAGCATGTACATATAATTATATGTATTTATTTTTAGATATTCACAAAAGTAAGTGCAGCCTCCAAATTCTTCAGATACAATTTTTAAAGTGTCTCCAGGGAATGCAACATTGGGATTTGAATATAACTGTTTTATATGACTGGAATCAAAGTTCAGAGGTATCTTTGCTTCTGTAGAAACCCACACACAGGGAGGTACATGGCTACAGCATGTTGCAAAGATGAGCCCTAACAGGTTGTTAAAAAATTTTGCTGGGTATACCTTATGGTTAAGAAAGTCTGTGGGCTGGGAAGAACGTCATGGTTCCTCTCAGAACACTGATTTACAGATGTATGTCTGTAGGCATATCCAAGTACATCCTGCAGGACTTAAGGGTTCTTGTAATTACTGGGCTAAGGTAAGGCAGAACAATAACTCCCTCCTTCCCCTGTGTGTCTACTCAGTAACATGTCTGGTTAATCAGCCCACAATACCCTCTATCACTATTTCTCTGGGTGTAATAAAATAGTTACAGATCAAAATTTTGTTGACTCTGTTTTTGTTGTTGTTATTTTTTAATGAGACACATTGCTAACTTTACTTGTAACTGATGTGGAAGAGTGCAATACGAGCCCTGTAACTTTACCAGAGTCATGGTAATTTGTGAAGCAGTAATTTCCTTTCTCTGAATCTCAGAGGTGTTTATACAGCAGTGAATTGTTAATTTCTGCTGTAGCAATTTTTGTCAAGGTAATGTCCTGGTTGTTACCTCCTCAATGTTGTCTTCCATAGGTGTTTGGGTTTGTATTAGTGCTGCTTAGTCTGTGATGTCTGTTAATTTAGAGATGTAAATTCTGCATTGTAATCAAACAGCATTCTGGGACTGAACTCACATTCTTTCTCTCCCAAAGCGAGAAAGCCATCTACAGAGCCATGATAACACCCAGGCAAATGGCAGTTTGATAAAGCAGGTTTGGCAAATCTATTTCTTAAAGACTGAGACTCAGGTGTGTATTTATGCTTGGAAAGGAATGTTAATTGCCAAGAGAGAAGGAAACCTGTTCAAACATTATGGTGCTTCCAGAGATGAATATTTCCAATAATTACCAGCCAGGGAGAAATGTTATAGCAGGTCCTTGTTTAAGGGTTTTGAAGGGGTAGGAGACTTGCTCTTTTGTGTTGGGCCATGTCAGTCAGTAGTTGCAGACAGGAAAGCAGCAAACCCTCTTCAGACCTGGAGGAAAGGGTAAAATTTGTGCTTCACAGAAACTCCTCATTTACAGAACCGAGTGCAATTTCTGTTTGCATGGGGCAGTGCTGAAGTGCATGGATGGTCCCACTGCCATTTGTGTGTATGGAAATGTCACACCTGGCAACATGGAGCTGTCTGTAGGGACTTGCTTCTTTAGTCCTACACACCAAGACACCTCTGGCTAATGCTCCTTCTGGCAACAAAATTATTTGCTAATCATTTGTCTTTTACTTTCTTGCTGTGATTTGGAAGCCTTTTAGGGATTTTTTTTGGAACCTTTACTTTATTGTTTATATCATCATCAAGAACATAAGGAAGAGGTGGTGGGACCAGGAGATACTACCTAGCTACTGAACAGTCTCATATCACAGAATCACAGAATCATAGAATATGCTGAGTTGGAATGGAGCCACAAGGATCATGGAGTCCAACTCGTAGGCCTGCACAGGACCTTCCCAAGAGTCACACCGTGTGCCATTGATCAGGACCCCCACGTCCTTTTTCATGGCACTGCTTTCCAGCATCTCATTCCCCATACATCCGGTATAGTCCCATCCCAGGTGCAGAATTCGGCACTTTCCCTTGTTGAACTTCATATGGTTGGTGACCGCCCGGTCCTCTAATTTGTCAAGGTCTCTTTCTGGGGCCTCCCTGCCTTTGAGAGAGTCAACAGCTCCTCCCAGTTTTGTGACATCTGCAAACTTGCTTAGTATCCCTTCCAGCTCTGAATCCAAGTCATTTATGAAGATGTTGAAGAGCACAGGGCCTAAGATGGAGCCCCGTGGAACCCCACTAGTGACAGGTCACCAGTCTGATGTTACCTCATTCACTATTACCCTCAGTGAATTACCTGTGAGCCAATTGCTCACCCACCACATGATGTGTTTATCCAGCTGTGTGCTGGACATTTTGTCCAGAAGGATCCTGTGAGAGACAGTATCGAAAGTTTACTGAAATCCAAAAAGATGACATCATCTGGCTCCCCTTGATCAACTAGGTGGGTTACCTTGTCTTAAAAGGAAATCAGGTTGGATAAGCAGGACTTTCCTCTCATGAAGCTGTGCTGACTGTGACCAGTGACTGCATTGTCTTTCAGGTGTTTTTCAATACCTCCCAGAATAATCTTCTCCCCAACTTTGCCAGGCACTGAAGTGACGCTGACAGGCCTGTAGTTTTCGGGGTCCTACTTCTTGCCCTTCTTGAAAACTGGGGCAATGTTTGCCAGTTTCCAGTCAGCTGGGACCTCTCTGTATTCCCAAGACTGTTCAAAAATCATCGCGAGAGGTTTTGCATTGACATCAACCAGCTCTTTGAGGATTCTGAGATGAATTCCATCAGGTCTCATAGATTTGTACGGATCCAGCTGGAGATCCTGCACAATTTCAGGGTCGACTGGGAGTTGTCATTCTTGCAGGCATGGCCCTCCAGCTCAGGGCACTTTGGCCTGTAATCAGTGCTGAAGACAGAGGCAAAGAAAACATAATATTTCCACAGAGGGATCCAGAGTCTGTGGTGCAGGTGCTCCCAAGTCAAAGATCAATCGTCCTCCAAAAGCAACAATACTGTTACAGTGTCTGAAAGTCTGCACTAAGTCTTTTTAAATGCAATAATCCAATTAAGTGGTCATAGAACAAAGCATTATCAAGAACTGGAGGAGATGATGTCTGATTGAAGAGGGGGATAGGGAATCACAGCCTCTACAGGCTAAGGATTTGCTTTCATTTTCTTTCCTGGCTTAACCTCAAGTGTTTCTCTGTATTAATACATAGTGAGCTCTCAGTGCAAGTGTGTGAGGGACTTCTCTTCTCTGGTGAGATGCTCATGGTTGAATAACTGAGCTACAGGTAGCCCTTCTGCTTGCACGAGCCACTGATCTGCAAAATCAGAGAGTGTCTGCACAAATGAATACATGATTGCATCTGACCCTTGTACCCATTGTGGAGGAGTTGCATATTACTATTCTGTGGACTGAATGATATCTAAGTCCAAGACTTAACAGTAAGACAACTCAAGTGTTTGCATATGCATTTTTATGGCAGTAGTAAATTATTCCAACAGTTTATTACTGTGGCTAGCAAAAATGAATAGTGAATTTTGGGGAGATTAATTTTGTTTTGACAGAAAACAGGGCTTCCCAAAATATATAATGTTTTTCCCTTTACAATAAAATTTTAAAATCTTATCTTTCTATTTAAAGGTTCCTTTTTTAGGAATAATAATGTTATTACTATTATCTCTGCCTCAATATTTTTTCAGTTAATGTAAAAGTCAATGTTTTTGCTAAAATGTTTTTCTATTTCCATGAAAAAATTATAGTAGAAGATAAAAAATACACTTTTCTAGATCTAGGAAAACCCTCAAATTATCAAATCTAAATGAACTTTGTCTCTGCAGAGATTTAAAGATAATACAAAATAATTAAGACTACTCTGAAAAACATCATAGCTTTTAAAAAAGGCAAAATAAGTTTATGCAGGATAAGAGCTAGGATTTCCAATATCTCTACTTTTCTTCCCCTTTCCTTTTTCTTTTTTTTACCCTCCTTCTTCTCTTTGGGGCTATCATTTGCCAGAAGAATGATTACCAGAGAGAAAAAAAGAGTTTTGTCCTGTATTTCAAGTTCTTGTGAGCACAGAGGTCTCGAATGTTAATTACAGAACTCAATTATCCCAAGTTAACATTCTATTAATCACATAGGAAAGAAATGGAGTTGTCAAGGTAAAATGAGCTAGACGAAGTGAAAAGTGGATGGGCAATGGTAATAGCATGGATACAGAGAATAATGTGTAAGTTGCTTTAATATTTAATTCTGTATCTTGGATTAATGTATTTTTATAATCATTTGACAATTTTCTGAATGTTTGAAAGAGTGAAGAGTAATGTTGTACACTTTTTTCTTAGAAAAAAAAATTAACTGTTAAACAGCACTGTCTTTTGCAACAAATTACATATATCCATGGTATTAGAATATTTACCAGTATTCAAGTCATCTGAATGTTGCTTTTTGCTTGTCTAATGTGTCTCACGTTTTTTAGTTGTATTTGGATGCATATTTAAAACACTGGTTATGTCAAACCTTGTTTGCTAGTGACATTGCTTCACTTAGTTCTTTAATATTTTTCTAGCTAAAAGAAGGAGAGAAAGTAATTATCCAGATTTTTTCTGTCTCTGCAGAATATACTGAAAAATCTACAGTTTCTAACATAAACAACTTTGTAAATAATATTTTTATTAGGCTAATGTTTGACTGTATATTTCAAATCTATTAGTAACTTTTTTTTCTGCAGTAAGTAAAAATGAGACTTAAGAATTTTTTTCCCTTTTTTTTTTTTAAGGACAATGAACAATTAGGGAAGATGAAATATTATTATTCTGGGCTTACAGCTTTCGGTTTAGGCTGTAAATGTGGCTTGGGGCCATGAGAATAGAAGGGATTGAAGGTCATAGTTTCTGGAAGTAGATTCTTACAGGATAAGAAAAGATACACATGGCAATATTTTATCCTGCCAAGCTTTGAACTGCTGATGAGAAAAATTGTACAATTTTCAAAAAAATGCCTAATTGATCTATGAGCTTTTTTCTGATGTTAATGGAACCTTATTTCAGTGAAAGTTGATGGAAATGTGGTTGTCTAATCTATTCAGCATTTTTCTAAGTACTATTTTTAAATGCTCTGTAAATTCATCTTTAAAGTTTTGAAGTCACAAAATTCAGAATGCATTAACCCAAGAGTCTTCCCTTCTTTAATTCCATGAGACATATTTTATTAGTGATTATTTTTAAAATTCTCTAAAATGTTTGAAACAGAGTTATTGTTTTGACATTTTTAGCAGCAGTAGTCTTTCAGAAAACTTATTTACTAAGTGTTTCAGTAGAGATAGAGCCTGATTTTGAAAATGATTTTTAGTATGCAGAAAATTGATTTGATCCCTGGAATGTAGCTTTACCTTCTGCACTTTTCTAAATTTCTTTCTGACAATGATGGTGTCATTTTTCTATCTTTTATATTATTTTATATGTGGGATTGTACTTTTAAGATGGATGCATAGAAATTCAAAGAGGCATATAACATTTTCCATGAGAAATCACCAACTCAAATACTGTTGACTGAACTGTGAGGTTATATGCGTTAGAAGGTGTAAATTAAAACAGTTACTTGCATGAAGTAAAGCTCTTGTCCTAATTAATTTCATCTCTTCATGCAGATTTTCTGTTAACAGTTTTCCTGGGAGATGGCTACTTTTCTTCCATTTTCATCTGTCTGGGGATTTTAAGTCCTACCTTTCCTAGTCTCTATAGAAAAATCAACATAGCAATTTGTTATAGAAGGTGTGACATGCATCTTATATGAGGGAGGTGTTTGCTTTCTCGAAGTAATGGAGCTTCATGGTGAACAAAATGTACTTGCAATTACTGCTGAAATTCATAAAATAAAATATGACATTTTGAAGGATAACTCAGGATATTTTTGGAGAAGCAACTCTAGTTTTTTAGTGTCAGCTCTAGTTTTAAGAAGTCAGATAAAGTCTCCACAATCTTGTCCTAGTCTGCAGAAATGGTTCCGCTGATGTCAGTGTTAAAATATGTATTGACTGCAGGGGACCCAAGATTATTCCTCTTATGTCTTTTCTATCAACACATCAATGACATGCTAATGTTAGATAAATGATCTGGATAGCGGTCATCTCATAAGTAGAGCTGTAGAAGTTATATTTGTTATTAACTGGTACTACAATAGCATTTCACCTGAATTTAAAATCCTTAAATAGCCTAAAAATCTTTGAAATAGGGCACAGATTTTTAACCTTCACACCAGGCAAATTGAGAAACAGAAGGCAAATGTTAAAGCCAACAAAGCTCTACACAAAAAAGAAAAGTCAAAGTAAATGTAATTTCTTCTAAAATCACAGGAAGCCCCTCTCTTCTGGGTAACTACTTGGTTTATACATCAGTGAATCAGATTTAAATTGGAAAAAACACATTTATTTCTTGAAACTTGCCCCTGAACTATTGTTTCTCTTTTACATTCCAAGTGCACTTGTGTTCCACTCAAATACTCTTCTCATACCTACTGTGGACCCTTTTCTATGTACTCATTTTTCACTTCAGTGCTGTCAGGAGGCAAACCTAATTTACTTCTATTTCTTTGTAATTATTCCTTCCTGATTAATATTACTTGTTATCAAAATGTTCAGAATGACTTCTTTCCTCGTTTCAGCTGAGAGACACAATTAGATACAATTGATAGGAGAAATTATCTGTTTTCTTGATTGGCAAAATATTGTAATCCTGAAATTTAAATTTTGCTTACCAACTGGAATTCATTCCACTAGAGATGAAAAGTATATTTCTGAATGTATTCAGCTCATAGAAGTGGACTTTAGTGAGTGAGAAATGCAGACTGTAAGGTCATCTAATTCAGGACAGACAATATAGGTCAGACAGGTATAGAATTATCACTGAACAGCTTTACAGAGCTCTTTGTTAGAAAATTTATAGAAGGAGAAGAAAAACCCTACAGGAATCATTGCCATGCTGTATTATTTTACTAAACCCAAATAGTAGCAAATTGACTGAATACAAAACCTGTTCAAGTCAATGGAAACATTTCCATTTGGTCCAGATCTGGTGTAAATGTTGAGCGTTATTTTGTACATTTTCTTTCTTATACAGCAATTTGTTAGGCAAGACAAAGTATTTCGGTTGTCTTCATTAATTAATCTTTGATGCTACTTATTCAAATTGTGTGATGTTATCACACCCTCCCCAGAGATAGTCTCATATGCCGTTAGTCAGAAAAGAATGACTATGTCACTGGCTCTATCTAAAGAGAAAAAAAGCTGTATCTCCATCTCCATCTGTCACTGGTCTGAAATGGATTTCAGAAAAAGTATGTGAGAATAGAATCATGACAATAAAACATACTAGCTTTGACTCTCTAAGCTTACCTTACTTTCAGTGTGTTTTGAAACATAAACTACTTTCTCTTCACAGGTATTATAAAAGCACACATTAGCTCCATAAGTAATAGTAGTGTAATTTGTCAAGAGGATAGATGCAGCTTTAGGACTTGAATAATAACTGAAAGAGTGCTGGGAGAGGCATCTAGCACTGGTCACCATGGAGAGGAGACCTGATCTGTCTTCCATTTCTGGCTGCAGCGTATAACCACGACAGACAACATAGAAAACCCTTGCTTTTCCCCACCAGAAAGAAAGACTGTCAGTAAAGAAATTCATCATCAGCTGTGTTTAGACCCATTGCCTCTGTGTAGGATTCAGTACAAGAAGGGTTTTGGTCAGCTGGGAGGTAAACAGCTCACGATCCTGAGGATCATGTCTGCAGCACTGAGTGATAAAGTTGGCTCCTATTTTCCTCCTTTTCGTGGACTC
Source organism: Corapipo altera (assembly GCF_003945725.1). Taxonomy (NCBI): domain Eukaryota; kingdom Metazoa; phylum Chordata; class Aves; order Passeriformes; family Pipridae; genus Corapipo; species Corapipo altera. Next base: position 30,472,836 of record NW_020884873.1, read on the forward strand.
TTCTTTGAGAATGTCAAGAAAGTGTCTAAATTCACTTGGGAACTTTGTTTCAGAGAAACCACCAGTGCTTATTTGGCTGCCGTTGTCTCTTCCAACCCATCCTATTATTTGTGTAACACTCAGGAGATAAAGCATTCATCTAAAGATATGGGATGCCGAAGTTCAATTCTCTCCTCTGCTGGAGAAAATTTCAGTCTGAAAAACACCCTGTTTTGTTGGTTTCTTTTCCAGAAACATTTCATACATACTAGATTATCTGGCCTACTGGTAGGAAACCTCCATCCCTTCTACTGGAGCATTGCTACAGAGCAGATAAGTGCAGTGAATAGAAAAATGATTGGAAAAAAAGGCTGATCAGTTGCTTTAATTTTTTTTCCCAATATGTTTTGAGATCTGAGCAGTGGAAAAGTATTTCTGAGAATACTTCTATATTAGCAATTTTATCATAGGCAGGTTGTTGATCATGGCTTGAAGGGGCAGTAATAAGAATCTATTTCACTCCCTCTCTAACACAGGCTGTAACAATACTCCAGTGGCTCCTGTATTAAGTCTACTGGCTCAGATAAAACTAGAAAACCCCTTTTAGACAACTGAATATTTGTGCTCTGACTATTTGTACCTATGGACTAATTTTTTTACACTGGTTCTTCAGTGATCTATTCAACTTTACACA